>NC_091980.1:141580666-141585666 GCF_044704955.1 Pristiophorus japonicus
GAGTGTGTGTGAGTGTGTGTGTGTGAGTGTGTGAGTATGTGATTGTGGGTGTGTGAGTGTGTATGTGTGTGTTTGTGTGAGTGCGTGCGTGAATGTGCGTGTGTGAGTGCGTGTGTGTGAGTGTGTGAGTGTGTGATTGTGTGTGAGTGTGTGTGTGAGTGTGTGACTGTGTGTGCGTGTGTGAGTTTGTGTGAGTGTGTGAGTGTATGAGTGTGTGTGTTTGTGTGAGTTTGTGTGAGTGTGTGCATGAGTGTGTGTGTGTGTGAGTGTGTGTGAGTGTGTGAGTGTGTGTGAGTGTGTGTGATTGTGTGAGCGTGTGAATGTGTGACATTGCATGCGTGTGTGAGTAAGTGTGTGAGTGTGTGACTGTGTGTGAGTATGTGTGCATGTGTGTGTGAGTGTGTATGTGAGTGTGTATGTGAATGTGTGTGAGTGTGTGAGGGTGAGTGAGTGTGAGTATGTGTGATTGTGTGTGAGTTTGTGTGAGTGTGTGCATGAGTGTGTGCGTGTGTGAGTGTGTGTGAGTGTGTGTGAGTGAGTGTGTGTGTGTTTGTGAGTGTGTGTGTGTGAGTGTGTGTGTGTGTGAGTGTGTGTGTTTGTGTGAGTGTGTGTGCGTGAATGTGCGTGCAAGTGTGAGTGTGTGAGTGTGAGTGTTTCTGTGAGTTTGTGAGCGTGACTGGTGCGTGAGTGCGTGTGAGTGTGTGTGAGTGTGTGTGCAAGTGTGTGTGTGAGTGAGTGTGTGAGTGTGTATGTGAGTGTGTGTGTGAGTGTGAGTGTCAGAGTGTGAGTGAGTGTGAGTGTGAGTGTATGTGTGTGAGTGTGTGTGTTTGTGTGAGTGTGTGCATGAATGTACGTGCGTGAGTGCGTTTGTGTGAGTGTGTGAGTGTGTGATTGTGTGTGAGTGTGTGTGTGAGTGTGCGACTGTGTGTGCGTGTGTGAGTTTGTGTGAGTGTGTGTTTGTGTGAGTGTGTGTGAGTGTGTGCATGAGTGTGTGTGTGTGTGAGTGTGTGTGAGCGTGTGAGTGTGTGTGAGTGTGTGTGATTGTGTGACTGTGTGTGCGTGTGTGTGTGTGTGCAAGTGTGTGTGTGAGTGTGTGTGAGTGAGTGTGTGTGTGTGAGTGTGTGAGTGTGTGTGTGTGAGTGTGTGAGTGTGTGAGCGTGTGAATGTGTGACATTGCATGCGTGTGTGAGTAAGTGTGAGTGTGTGTGTGTGAGTATGTGATTGTGCATGGGTGAGTGTGTGAGTGTGTATGTGAGTGTGTGTGAGTGTGTGAGGGTGAGTGAGTGTGAGTGTGTGTGATTGTGTGTGTGAGTGTGTGTGAGTGTGTAACTGTGTGTGCGTGTTTGAGTTTGTGTGAGTGTGTGAGTGTGTGTGAGTGTGTGTGTTTGTGTGAGTGTGTATGCGTGAATGTGCGTGCATGAGTGTGAGTGTGAGTGTGAGAGTGTGAGTGTTTCTGTGAGTTTGTGTGCGTGAATGTGCGTGCGTGCGTGAGTGCGTGTGTGTGAGTGTGTGTGAGTTGTGTGATTGTGTGAGTGTCGGTGAGTGTGTGTGAGTGTGTGTGCAAGTGTGTGTGTGAGTGTGAGTGTTTCTGTGAGTTTGTGTGCGTGAATGTGCATGCGTGAGTGTGTGTGTGTGTGAGTGTGTGTGAGTGCATGTGAGTGTGTGTGAGTGTGTGATTGTGTGAGTGTGTGTAAGTGTGTGTGAGTGTGTGTGCAAGAGTGTGTGTGAGTGTGTGTGAGTGAGTGTGTGTGTGTGTTTGTGAGTGTGTGTGTGTGTGAGTGTGTGCGTGAGTGTGTGTGTGTGTGAGTGTGTGAGTGTGTGTGAGTGTGTGAGCGTGTGAGTGTGTGACATTGCGTGCGTGTGTGATTGGGTGTGCGTGTGTGAGTGTGTGACTGTGTGTGAGTATGTGTGCATGTGTGTGCGTGTGTTTGAGTGTGTGTGTGTGAGTGTGTGTGAGTGTGTGTGTGTGAGTCTGTGTGTGATTGTGTGAGTGTATGTGAGTGTGTGTGAGTGTATGTGCAAGTGTGTGTGTGTGAGTGAGTGTGTGAGTGTGTTTGTGAGTGTGTGTGTGAGTGCGTGCGTGAGTGTGTGAGGGTGTGTGAGTGTGTGAGCGTGTGAGTGTGTGACATTGCGTGCGTGGGTGAGTAAGTGTGCGTGTGTGAGTGTGTGACTGTGTGTGAGTATGTGTGTGTGTGAGTGTGTGCGTGTGAGTGTGTGTGAGTGTGTGTGTGTGTGAGTGTGTGAGTATGTGATTGTGGGTGTGTGAGTGTGTATGTGTGTGTTTGTGTGAGTGCGTGCGTGAATGTGCGTGTGTGAGTGCGTGTGTGTGAGTGTGTGAGTGTGTGATTGTGTGTGAGTGTGTGTGTGAGTGTGTGACTGTGTGTGCATGTGTGAGTTTGTGTGAGTGTGTGAGTGTATGAGTGTGTGTGTTTGTGTGAGTTTGTGTGAGTGTGTGCATGAGTGTGTGTGTGTGTGAGTGTGTGTGAGTGTGTGAGTGTGTGTGAGTGTGTGTGATTGTGTGAGCGTGTGAATGTGTGACATTGCATGCGTGTGTGAGTAAGTGTGTGAGTGTGTGACTGTGTGTGAGTATGTGTGCATGTGTGTGTGAGTGTGTATGTGAGTGTGTATGTGAATGTGTGTGAGTGTGTGAGGGTGAGTGAGTGTGAGTATGTGTGATTGTGTGTGAGTTTGTGTGAGTGTGTGCATGAGTGTGTGCGTGTGTGAGTGTGTGTGAGTGTGTGTGAGTGAGTGTGTGTGTGTTTGTGAGTGTGTGTGTGTGAGTGTGTGCGTAAGTGTGTGAGTGTGTGAGTGTGTGTGTGTGTGTGTGAGTGTGTGAGTGTGTGAGCGTGTGAGTTTGTGACATTGCATGCGTGTGTGAGTAAGTGTGCGTGTGTGAGTGTGTGACTGTGTGTGAGTATGTGTGTGAGTGTGTGTGAGTGTGTGTGTGTGAGTGTGTGAGTATGTGATTGTGAGTGGGTGAGTGTGTGAGTGTGAGTGTGAGTGTGAGAGTGAGTGTGTGAGTGTGAGTGTGTGTGAGTGTGTGATTGTGTGAATGTGTGTGAGTGTATGTGATAGTGTGAGTGTGTGTGAGTGTGTGTGATTGTGTGAGTGTGTGTGAGCGTGTGTGCAAGTGTGTGTGTGAGTGTGTGTGAGTGAGTGTGTGTGTGTGTTTGTGAGTGTGTGTGTGTGAGTGTGTGCATGAGTGTGTGTGTGCGTGTGTGCGTGTGTGAGTGTGTGAGTGTGTGACATTGAGTGCGTATGTGAGTGGGTGTGCGTGTGTGAGTGTGTGACTGTGTGTGAGTATGTGTGCATGTGTGTGTGAGTGTGTGTTTGTGTGAGTGTGTGTGCATGAATGTGCGTGCATGTGTGTGTGTGTGAGTGTGTGATTGTGCGTGAGTGAGCATGCGTGAGTGCGTGTGTGTGAGTGGTGTGAGTGTGTGTGAGTGTGTGTGTGTGTGAGTGTGTGTGTTTATGTGAGTGTGTGTGCGTGAATGTGCGTGCGCGTGTGTGAGTGTGAGTGTTTCTGTGAGTTTGTGTGCATGACTGTGCGTGCGTGAGTGGGTGTGTGAGTGTGTGTGAGTGTGTGTGATTGTGTGAGTGATGTGATTGTGTGAGTGTGTGTGAGTGTGTGTGCAAGTGTGTGTGTGAGTGTGTGTGAGTGAGTGTGTGATTGTGTTTGTGAGTGCGTGCGTGAGTGTGTGAGGGTGTGAGTGTGTGTGAGTGTGCGAGCGTGTGAGTGTGTGACATTGTGTGCGTGTGTGAGTAAGTGTGAGTGTGTGAGTGTATGACTGTGTGTGAGTATGTGTGCATGTGTGTGTGTGAGTGTGAGTGTGTGTGTGTGTGAATGTGTGTGTGTGAGTGTGTGAGTAAGTGATTGTGAGTGTGTGAGTGTGTATGTGAGTGTGTATGTGAGTGTGTGAGTGTGAGTGAGTGTGAGTCTGAGTGTGAGTCTGAGTGTGTGTGTTTGTGTGAGTGTGTGTGTGAGTGTGTGAGTGTGTGTGTGTGAGTATGTGAGTGTGTGTGTGTGAGTGTGTGTGAGTGTGTGTGAGTGTGTGTGTGTGAGTGTGTGAGTATGTGATTGTGAGTGGGTGAGTGTGTGAATGTGTATGTGAGTGTGTATGTGAGTGTGTGTGTGAGTGTGAGTGTGTGAGTGTGAGTGAGTGAGTGTGTGAGTGTGTGTGCTTGTGTGAGTGTGTGTGCGTGAATGTGCGTGCGTGAGTGTGTGAGTGTGTGAGTATTTGTGATTGTGTGAGTGTGTGTGTGAGTGTGTGTGAGTGTGTGTGTGAGTGTGTGTGAGTGTGTGTGTGTTTGTGAGTGTGTGTGTGTGAGTGTGTGAGTGTGTGTGCGTGAGTGTTTGTGCATGTGTGTGTGAGGGTGTGAGTGTGTGTGATTTTGTGAGCATGTGAGTGTGTGAATTTGTCTGCATGTGTGAGTGTGTGTGTGTGTGTGAGTGTGTGTGTGTATGTGAGTGTGAGTGTGTGTGTGTGTATGTGAGTGTGAGTGTGTGTGTGTGTTTGTATGTGAGTGTGTGTGTGAGTGTGTGAGTGTGTGAGTGCGTGTGAGTGTGAGTGTATGTGTGTGAGTTTGTGAGTGAGTGTGAGTGCGTGTGAGTGTATGTGTGTGAGTTTCTGAGTGAGTGTGAGTGTGAGTGCGTGTGAGTGTGAGTGTATGTGTGTGAGTTTGTGAGTGAGTGTGAGTGTGTGTGCGTGTGAGTGAGTGTGTGCATGTGTGTGTGTGTGAGTGTGTGTGTGTGTGCGTGTGTGTGTGCATGTGTGCATGTGTGTGCATGTGTGTGAGTGTGTGTGAGTGTGAGTGAGTGTGTATGAGCGTGTGTGAGTGTGTGTGCATGTGTGTGCATGTGTGCATGTGTGCCTGTGCGTGTGTGTGAGTGTGTGAATGTGTGTGTGAGTGTGTGTGTGTGAGAGTATGTGCATGTGAGTGTGTGTGAATGTGTGTGTTTGTGCGTGTGTGAGTGTGTGTGTGAGTGTGTGTGAGTGTGT